>NC_091979.1:313675508-313701773 GCF_044704955.1 Pristiophorus japonicus
GCTTACATAGAATTACAAAAATTATACAGCATAAAAATAGGCCAATCAGCCCAACCAGTCCATGCCGGTGTTTATGCTTCACTCGAGCCTCCTCCAGACTTTCCTCATCTGACTATCTGCATAACCCTCTATTCCAGTCTCCCTCATATGGTTATCTAGCCTCCCCTTAAATGCATCTATTCTATTCACTTCAACCACTCCCTGTGGTAGCGAGTTCCACAATCTCACCATTCTGAGTAAAGAGGTTTCTTCTGAATTCCCGATTTGCTTTCTTGGTGACTATCTTACATTGATGGTGTCTAGTTTTGCTCTTCCCCACAAGTGGAAACACTCTAAAAACCTTTCATAATTTTAAAGACCTCTATTAGGTCACCGCTCAACCTTTTCTTTTCAAGAGAAAAAAGTCCCAACCTGTTCATCCTTTCCAGATAGGTATAATCTTACATTTTTGGTATCATCCTTATAAATCTATTTCGCACCATCTCCAGTGCCTCTACATTCTTTTTACAATACAAAGTGATTTTCTGCACAAACATTTCTCTGTCCTTCTGCGCACCACCCCTTTTGCACCAGCACGCTGTCACCGAGGCTGCCCATGTGCAGGACCTCACGGTTGTGGCTGCAGTGCAGTGTGGGCCATGCTGGGCTCAGCTCAGAGAGATTCTGGATATCTGTTGGCTGGGAGGAGAAGATTGGGAATCGGAGAGAGAGAGAGAGAGTGGGAATTTGAGGGAGAGAGAGTGGGGGGGGGGCGGCAGAAGGGAGGGGGACGGAGGGGGGAAAGGGGCAGAGGGAGGGATGAGGGGCAGAGGGGGGGGATAAGGGGCAGAGGGGGGGGATAAGGGGCAGAGGGGGGGATAAGGGGCAGGGGGGGGGATAAGGGGCAGGGGGGGGGATAAGGGGCAGAGGGGGGGGATAAGGGGCAGAGGGGGGGGATAAGGGGCAGAGGGGGGGGATAAGGGGCAGAGGGGGGGTGATAAGGGGCAGAGGGGGGGTGATAAGGGGCAGAGGGGGGGGATAAGGGGCAGAGGGGCAGGGGGGGAAAGGGGCAGGGGGGGAAAGGGGCAGGGGGGAAAGGGGCAGGGGGGGAAAGGGGCAGGGGGGGAAAGGGGCAGGGGGGGAAAGGGGCAGGGGGGGAAAGGGGCAGGGGGGGAAAGGGGCAGGGGGGGAAAGGGGCAGGGGGGGAAAGGGGCAGGGGGGGAAAGGGGCAGGGGGGGAAAGGGGCAGGGGGGGAAAGGGGCAGGGGGAAAGGGGCAGGGGGGAAAGGGGCAGGGGGGAAAGGGGCAGGGGGGAAAGGGGCAGGGGGGAAAGGGGCAGGGGGGGAAAGGGGCAGGGGGGAAAGGGGCAGGGGGGAAAGGGGCAGGGGGGAAAGGGGCAGGGGGGGAAAGGGGCAGGGGGGGAAAGGGGCAGGGGGGGAAAGGGGCAGGGGGGGAAAGGGGCAGGGGGGGAAAGGGGCAGGGGGGAAAGGGGCAGGGGGGAAAGGGGCAGGGGGGGAAAGGGGCAGGGGGGAAAAGGGGCAGGGGGGGAAAGGGGCAGGGGGGGAAAGGGGCAGGGGGGGAAAGGGGCAGGGGGGAAAGGGGCAGGGGGGAAAGGGGCAGGGGGGGAAAGGGGCAGGGGGGGAAAGGGGCAGGGGGGGAAAGGGGCAGGGGGGGAAAGGGGCAGGGGGGGAAAGGGGCAGGGGGGGAAAGGGGCAGGGGGGAAAGGGGCAGGGGGAAAGGGGCGGGGGGGGAAGGGGCAGGGGGGGAAAGGGGCAGGGGGGGAAAGGGGCAGGGGGGGAAAGGGGCAGGGGGGAAAGGGGCAGGGGGAAAGGGGCAGGGGGGAAAGGGGCAGGGGGGAAAGGGGCAGGGGGGAAAGGGGCAGGGGGGAAAGGGGCAGGGGGGAAAGGGGCAGGGGGAAAGGGGCAGGGGGGGGAAAGGGGCAGGGGGGGAAAGGGGCAGGGGGGGAAAGGGGCAGGGGGGGAAAGGGGCAGGGGGGGAAAGGGGCGGGGGGGAAAGGGGCGGGGGGGAAAGGGGCAGGGGGGAAAGGGGCAGGGGGGAAAGGGGCAGGGGGGAAAGGGGCAGGGGGGAAAGGGGCAGGGGGGAAAGGGGCAGGGGGGGAAAGGGGCAGGGGGGGAAAGGGGCAGGGGGGGAAAGGGGCAGGGCGGGAAAGGGGCAGGGCGGGAAAGGGGCAGGGCGGGAAAGGGGCAGGGCGGGAAAGGGGCAGGGCGGGAAAGGGGCAGGGCGGGAAAGGGGCAGGGCGGGAAAGGGGCAGGGCGGGAAAGGGGCAGGGGGGGAAAGGGGCAGGGGGGGAAGGGGCAGGGGGGGGAAGGGGCAGGGGGGGGAAGGGGGGGAAGGGGCAGGGGGGGGAAGGGGCAGGGGGGGGAAGGGGCAGGGGGGGGAAGGGGCAGGGGGGGGAAGGGGCAGGGGGGGAAGGGGCGGGGGGGGAAGGGGCGGGGGGGAGCAGCCGAGAGGGGGGGGAGCAGTGAGGGGAGCAGGGGATCAGCGAGGGGGGGGGAGGAGCAGCGAGGGGGGGGAGGAGCAGCGAGGGGGGGGAGGAGCAGCGAGGGGGGGGAGGAGCAGCGAGGGGGGGGAGGAGCAGCGAGGGGGGGGAGGAGCAGCGAGGGGGGGGGGAAGAGGAGCAGAGAGGACATGGTGGAGGAGTAGAGAGTGGGGGGAAGGGCAGAGAGGCAGAGAAGGTGGGAGGAAGGCGGTATGAGAGAGAACACGTGATCCAGATGGCAAGACTGATCACGTTCTTCCAACCCCAGCCCCTTTGCACCCGGACCACCTTCGCCGTCTCTTCATCCTAGACCCAGTTGATTTCTCAGAAAGCTGCGTGAGTGGCAAATGGCATCATTGGACTGGACGAAATTCGGAAGTCATGACAGTGTCATTGTTCACCTCATACCCCATAAATCTGTTGACAAACCGTGACATACATACACAATGCCCCATCTATGGGTGGCTGGGTGGGGTCAGGAACTTGGGCGGGGGGGAGGTCAGGAACTTGGGCTGGTGGGCAGGAACTTGTTTAGGAGGTAGGAGAAAGTGTTAACCCATGAGAGTGAGATCGGTCTGTTCCATGCGAGCTCTGTTCTGCCTGGAGTTGGGCAGTCAGAATGTCTCGAATGACACTTTGCAAAGTAACTGACTACGTAGGCAGGGAGGATAAAATTACACATTCCAGAGAAACTGCTCGGTGTAACTTGTCCTCCCAAAGGGGCAAATCAGCAATCAGGACGTGTCATCCAAGGGGACCAATCAGAGCTTTTGGTGTTGCAAATAAACACATCCTCTCAAACATGGCGACCAGAATTGTACTCCAATTGTGGTCTGACCGAGGTTCTATACAAGTTTAGCATAACGTCTCTACTTTTCAATTCTATCCCTCGAGAAATAAACCCTAGTGCTTAATTTTCTTTTGTTATGGCCTTATTGGAGAGTGAGCTGGTACGGAACGGTCGTGGACTGCTGAACGGGGCAGTGAATGGTTAACCATGGCGGCAGCAACAGCAGCTGTGCACTGCAGGAAGAAGAGAAGGAGGGAGAGAAGATGATTGTGGGCCAGCAGCAGCCGCAATGCCACCGCCAGCAACAAGGCCTTTTGTCACGGCAAGACTAAATATACTTGTTGATATAACTGGTTTATCTCACTTTTTGCAACCTTTCTTGATCATATTGCAACTGCTCTCACATTATAATCTTCACTTGCAAGCCATAAACAGTGTGCGTCTGCCCATAAATTCAACCATTTATGAATGTCTTGGAGAAAGTAACAGAAGGATTTAAAATGTAAAGAAGCCCGTCGATTTTTGAATGATCATTGCTTTCAGATAATTTTAGCACAGATATGCAGTGCTGCCAGCCAAGATCAAATTTGCAAGATGCAGCTTTTTTCTCTGCATAAAGATAAGGATCAGGAGCAGGGCCAGCTGTTCGCAGAGGAACCGACCATCTGTAAACAAAGATCCCATCCCAACGACCAGCCGGTTGCAGTAGTGCCGGGATACGGCCAAGAAATAGGCTCCGTTAGTCGGACATACATTACATTAGATCTGTCTGTCCATGGTCAAGGGCTGGCCCAGGAGCAAATTTGACTTAAAAATCTGGGCAGTACTTGAATACACTGAATAATCAATGCATTTGTAATTTAAAAAAAAAAACCAATGCTCTAAAATCACTGCAATTTTATACATACATACTTGAAGGTTCCCGTTTTGTAAATGTCACCATAGCTTTATTGCAATTAATTGCAAGATCCTGGTACAGTATCAATACAATAATAATTTAGATAGGGCATCCATAATTACTAATCAATTTGAAAACAGGTCCTTCAACCAAACCAGTTCGAGAACCACTGTCTCATCCTGACTTTCCATTTTTTATTTATGTGCCTGTAGAATATTTCACTATTTTGTTTTATGTTCTTTGATCATTTAATTTCGTAATTCCACTTTACCGTCCTAATTTTATTTTTGACTTCTCTCCTCATCTCTCTGTATTCTCCCTGCTGTCCATGTACTTAGTGTATGTCCCTTTCCTTACCCTAAATTTTTCCCTTATTTATCCATGGTATCTCATTAGTGTTTCACTTATTCTTGTATTTTAGCGGAATATATTTTTCCAGGACTCTGTTGAACATCTTTTAAAATGTTTCCCATTGTTGTTCTGCATCATTGTTTGCCAATATTCTTGTCCATTTAATTTCCCACGTTCTATGCTCAGCCTCTCAAAAGCATAATTTCTCCAATCTATTACCCTGCTCTTTGTCATGCTATGTCCTTCTCAATTATTATTCTAAACCATATTATATAAAAGAAAAGAAAGACTTGGATTTATATAGCACCTTTCATGACTACCAGACATCTCAGAGTGCTTTACAGCCAATGAAGGTAAAGTGGAATTATGAAATTAAATTAACATAAAACAAAAGTGTTGTCACTGTTGTAATGTAGGAAATGTGGCAGCCAATTTGTGCACAAGCAAGCTCCCACAAACAGCTATGTGATGATGACCAGATAGTCTGTTTTTTTGTTATGTTGATCGAGGGATAAATATTGGCCAGTGATTATCATCACTGTTGCCTAGATGTTCCCCTAGTTTTCATTCTCTTTTCTGCTCTGGTTCATTCCCCATTACCAGATTTAGTTGTGAATCCTCCCTTGTAGGGCTTCTTACATACTGGGTTAGAAAGGAGTCCTGCTTAAAACCTGTTACATCTCTAACTTTTTCCAGTTCTGACCAAAGGTCATGGACCTGAAACATTAACTGTTTCGCTCTGCACAGATGCTGCCTGACCTGCGAGTATTTCCAGCATTTTTGTTTTTTATTTTTTTATTTAAAAAGTTTGAATTAGAGTACATCGATTGCATGGGAAAAGTTGGATAGTAAATGAAAATATCTTGTTCAGATTTAATTCAAATGACAACTGATAAAGGAGACTTACCTGGTGTCCCAGGAAGCATCATTGTACATCACAATCCAATTGCCGGTGGCATTCTCATACTTTTCTACTGTCAGAAACGTTCCATCAGCCTAAAACAGATGCAGTATTACACAAATATTAAAAAATCATCAGGCCAAGTTATCGTTGCACTTGTATGAACGAATGAATGTGGTAGGGAACTAGATTAATAGTTAATCTAAATGACGATGATATCCTGATCATCCGTGCTCCCATTCCTGATTATCTGCAAGAACCTTTCTCCCACCGGCAAGGTCCGTTTGTCCTACAACAAATAATTAATCAGCTGATCTGACAGCTCACAGCTCCACCCCCTGTGCACCTGCCTAGGGTCCAGGCCCCAGCCCTGCCAGAGGGCAGAGTCAGCCAGCCCATGAATGTTCCTGTGACAAGAAATTCACAACATTCTCTCCTCCTGGTTCCTGCACAAGGGGGCCGCACAAGCGCCCTGCTGCCCCCTGAGCCTCCCAAGGTGGCAGCCGTTGCCCCGGGCCTGTCACCGGGACAAAGCCCCTCAGCTGCCGGGGGCCTCGCTCGGGGAAAGACCAGGGCCGCAGGTGAATTTCTATCCTGGACTCACTGCGATAGCTTTTGTAAACTGCTGTTCCAGGCTGAGAGAGAAGGGGGATGGGGGTGGGGGGGGGGGGGGGGGGGGCAGCCTTTACACCCCACAAACTCTCACCCAACATCTGACAGCTACTCCATTCATCAGGGCCTTTCCCAGGGGACTAAACATTGTGGGCCGCCCCGACCTGTGCGAGAACACCACCGCAGGTCAAGGCTATAAATAGAGCTGGAACGCCGGGCCCTGGAACATCGTGATGGAGGTGCGGCGAATGAGGGTACGGGGCCCAGAAGAGCCAAGGACCCAGGGCCAGTCCATCCTGCGATATGTATGCGCAGAGTAGGTCGCCAGTCATCCTGGTTAATCGTTGCCACTGGATAAAGGCCTAGCTCTGTCGAGCCCGTGTGGTGGCTGGTGTGCAACGGTCACCACACGTTAAAAAAAAATCCACGCACAGGCATCTTCCACCCCCTCAACTGGAGTTCAGGACTGGAACGTCGGGTCCTTCATTGAAACACCTGTGAACTCCCATGGAAGCAAGTCATCCTCGTTCGAGGGACCACCTACTATGATGGATGATGGTCCCTGTGACACCAACCATAAGCCTCCTGTTACAAAGGGGAATTCTACAGGCAGTATGTGCTGATCTCCAGGCGATCTCTCCTGCAGCCTTCACAGCACCAATCGCTTCGGGATCGCTGAATCAATACAGAGACTGCCTTGAATATAGAAGATTAAGGGGTGATCTAATTGAGGTGTTGAAAGATGATTAAAGGATTTGATAGGTTAGATAGAGAGAAACTATTTCCTTTGATGAGGTAGGCCAGAACAAGAGGGCATAATTTTAAAATTAGAGCTAGACTGTTCAGGGGTGATGTCACAAAGCACTTTTTTTTTACACAAAGGGTAATGGAAATCTGGAACTCTCTCCCCCTAAAAGCTGTTGAGGCTGGGGGTCAATTGGAAATTTTAAGTTTGAAATTGATAGATTTTTGTTAGGCATGGGTATTAAGGGTTGCAGAACCAAGGCAGGTAGATGGAGTTAAGATACAGATCAGCAATAATCAAATTGAATGGTGACGAGGGGCTGAATGGCCTACTCCTGTTCCTATGATCTCACACGGGCTCCTCAGCAGCTGTGTGGCGGTCTGCTGGTTGGAATGTGGGTAAGAGGCGAGGGGGAACTGAGCTCTAAGAGCTGCTGCTGGGCAGGATTTAGCGATTCCCACCCAATAATGGTGCTGGTGTGACTCCCTCTGCATGGGGTCTGCTCAAAGTAAGGGGAGGGGCTTACCTCACAAAACTCAGAGATTGACCCCCCCCCTTTTCCCCGTGAGGTTGCAACCATTCTCACTCACCCTATTACAAACATTCTACTGGGTCTTGCATCCCCTTCTCTTAACCACTTGACAAATTAGTTTCATTAATGAAGTAGTAAAAGAAATGGAAAATCTCCCCATGTGCACTTTTAATACTGCACAGAAAGATGGTGATAAAACCAGAATATAACTGATGTGGGATTTCTCACAAGCAGTCCCAGAATTGTAAGACTGTTCAGCTCTTGCGTGTTGAGGTCCAAGTGTAATGGTTCATTTTCTAGTCTTCGGTGAATAGAAACATAGAAAATAGGTGCAGGAGTAGGCCATTCGGCCCTTTGAGCCTGCACCACCATTCAATAAGATCATGGCTGATCATTCCCTCAGTACCCCTTTCCCGCTTTCTCTCCATACCCTTTGATTCCTTTAGCCGTAAAGGCCATATCTAACTCCCTCTTGAATATATCCAATGAACTGGCATCAACAACTCTCTGCGGTAGGGAATTCCACAGGTTAACAACTCTGAGTGAAGAAGTTTCTCCTCATCTCAGTCCTAAATGGCTTACCCCTTATCCTTAGACTATGTCCCCTGGTTCTGAACTTCCCCAACATTGGGAACATTCTCCCTCATCTTACCTGTCCAGTCCCGTCAGAATTTTATATGTTTCTTTGAGATCTCCTCTCATCCTTCTAAACACCAGTGAATACAGACCCAGTCGATCCAGTACAAGATTTCACTGTACCACTAAAGTCAATGGAAGGGAACATTGGGTATAATTGCTGACCAATTCACTATTGCCCATTTTACACCATCACCCTAGTTAAAATGGCCCCAAAGGAGTGATCAATATATGGTATGGACTTCCAAATAGAGTAATGGAGGTAAAATTATTTTACAAACAAGTAGAAGCTGCAGGTGGGAGGATGTAGTTCTTTCTGGATGAATGAACTAAGATGGGTTGAATGAACTCAGGTGGTCTTTCTCATCCATGTGTATTTTGAGATTTTATGAACATCTAAATATAAAAATAATCCACCATCAGTGCAGTGACACTGGCTTCTTAAGGGCTGCACGCACTGGTCGAAACCTGCCTACGGTACAAGGAGCAAATTAAGACTTAGACCAAGAAATGTAGCACACCTTCTGAAGACTATCCCCAAAACCTGCTGCTTATTTCAAGAAACTATAAACATTTTAGCATATCCCTCCTCATGAGCATCTGAATGAGTGACTTACCATAGAAGTAACTGAGTTCCTGGGATTTCCACTAACGAACGTCACTTCTGCAACATCCCCCTACAACAAATGTAAATATGTGATCAGATGTGGTTTATATCAAGTCCAGGTAAATCCTTCACCGTTTCAAAGTCAAATACGGAATTTCACTCGTTCTAAAACTAAACAGTTTAAATATATTTTGGTCTGCTCACCAAAAGTTGTAAGAATGGAAATCACGAAGATTTGTCTAGCTGACATTCAAATGAATGTTAATTATTTTATTAATTCCATGGTCCCTGCTTAGTCTTTGCCAGAGTCCTATCCCAAAGCAATAAGCCTAGCTTGGTAACCGATAAAAACCTTACACCCATCGTGCTCGGAGTTCCCTGGTCACAGGCGCCCAGCAGAGGTTGTCGAACACAGCCATTCCCTTGGGTTTTGAACTCAGAAATAAAATGAGACCATAAACACTCACTGACAGTGAGGTTTTTATAACGGACAGCTGTGACTACAAGCTTTCATCAGGTTCAAGAGTACACAGGAGGGTAGATAGGAGTAACTTTGTTTATGTCAGGCAAAATGATCATCTGATATGACAATGTGTACCATGTTCATTATTTTGAATTATTACCTGAAGCCAAGTTGTACTGATTTAATTAAGTGAGTCTGATCATAACTTCTGCTGTGAAATAAAGCAGTTTAAAGATGTGTATCTAACCTCACCTTACCAGGTGTTTTCTCAATCCACCTTCATAAAGACTGGAGTCGAGTGGGAGCATATGCAGAAGACATGAATATCCAGATCAGATCACAAGGTGATACCATTTTTATACCCCAATTTACACTATTATATAATGAGATATTGGGCAGCATAGGCACGTCCCTAAAGGTAAGACAGTCAGACCACTTACTGGAATGAGCATCACTGCTGAGTCTGAGAGTGTAGCTAAGGCAAGACCTTAAACTTGCAACAATAGGTTTTAGACTCACTTGGCTAATCCCCAATCACAGCTCAGATGATGAAGTCAGGCACAGGTCATGTGCTTCTCTACAGGGAGGGGAAATGAGAATGCCGGTCACCCAGGCTGCTTCCATGGTCCTTGTAACAAGAGTGGCATTAGCCGAGGCCTGGTAACAGGTCCATTGCCTTGGTTTTAGTCCCCTAACTGGGATTTACATAAGAACATAAGAATTAGGAACAGGAGTAGGCCATCTAGCCCCTCGACCCCTGCTCCGCCATTCAACAAGATCATGGCTGATCTGGCCGTGGACTCAGCTCCACTTACCCGCCCGCTCCCCGTAACCCTTAATTCCCTTATTGGTTAAAAATCTATCTATCTGTGATTTTAATACATTAAATGAGCTAGCCTCAACTGCTTCCTTGGGCAGAGAATTCCACAGATTCACAACCCTCTGGCAGAAGAAATTCCTTCTCAACTCGGTTTTAAATTGGCTCCCCTGTATTTTGAGGCTGTGCCCCCTAGTTCTAGTCTCCCCGACCAGTGGAAACAACCTCTCTGCCTCTATCTTGTCTATCCCTTTCATTATTTTAAATGTTTCTATAAGATCACCCCTCATCCTTCTGAACTCCAACGAGTAAAGACCCAGTCTACTCAATCAATCATCATAAGGTAACCCCCTCACCTCCGGAATCAGCCGAGTGAATCGTCTCTGTACCCCCTCCAAAGCTAGAATATCCTTCCTTAAGTAATGTGACCAAAACTGCACGCAGTACTCCAGGTGCGGCCTCACCAATACCCTATACAGTTGCAACAGGACCTCCCTGCTTTTGTACTCCATCCCTCTCGCAATGAAGGCCAACATTCCATTCGCCTTCCTGATTACCTGCTGCACCTGCAAACTAACTTTTTGGGATTCATGCACAAGGACCCCCAGAACCCTCTGCACCGCAGCATGTTGTAATTTCTCCCCATTCAAATAATATTCCCTTTTACTGTTTTTTTTTCCCAAGGTGGATGACCTCACATTTTCCGACATTATATTCCATCTGCCAAACCTTAGCCCATTTGCTTAACCTATCTAAATCTCTTTGCAGGCTCTCTGTGTCCTCTACACAACCCGCTTTCCCACTAATCTTTGTGTCATCTGCAAATTTTGTTACACTACATTCTATCCCCTCTTCCAGGTCATCTATGTATATTGTAAACAATTGTGGTCCAAGCACCGATCCCTGTGGCATACCACTAACCACCGATTTCCAACCCGAAAATTCTAATGTTACAACCATTGGACCTCTTCATCTGCATCAAATTTATGACACCAGTACATTTGGAGTGATTGAAGGAGAAAAATAAAATTACAAAATTAAAATTATGCTTTCTAAAATTAAATTTGGGTTGAAATATCATGCTTAAATTCTGTTTGCTTATTCCCTTAAGTTCAAAAGTCAATCCTTAAAAAGCATTTTGTGTTCTTAAATTTGTGAAAAATTAGACACATTTTCAACCAGATCTTCTGCTGTTAGATGCAGCTTGTTTCTGTAAACTGAAGAACATAAGAAATAGGAACAGGAGTAGGCAATTCGGCCCCTCGAGCCTGCTCCGCCATTCAATAAGATCATGGCTGATCTGATCATGGACTCAGCTCCACTTTCCCGCCCACTCCCCATCACCCCTTATCCTCTTATTGTTTAAGAAACTGTCTATTTCTGTCTTAAATTTATTCAATGTCCCAGCTTCCACAGCTCTCTGAGACAGCAAATTTCACAGATTTACAACCCTCAGAGAAGAAATTTCTCCTCATCTCTATTTTAAATGGGCAGCCTCTTCTTCTAAGATCATGCCCTCTAGTTCTAGTCTCCCCTATCAGTGGAAACATCCTCTCTGCATCCACTTTGTCAAGCCCCCTCATAATCTGATACGTTTCGATAAGATCACCTCTCATTCTTCTGAACTCCAATGAGTAGAGGCTCAACCTACTCAACCTTTCCTCATAAGTCAACCCCCTCATCCCCGGAATCAACCTAATGAACCTTCTCTGAACTGCCTCCAAAGCAAGTACATCCTTTCGTAAATATGGAAATCAAAACTGCACGCAGTATTCTAGGTGTGGCCTCACCAATACCTTGTATAGCTGTAGCAAGACTTCCCTGCTTTTATACTTCATCCCCTTCGCAATAAAGGCCAAGCTACCATTGGCCTTCCTGATCACTTGCTGTACCTGCATACTATCTTTTTGTGTTTCATGCACAAGTACCCCCAGGTCCCGCTGTATTGCAGCATTTCACAATCTTTCTCCATTTAAATAACAACTTGCTCTTTGATGTTTTTCTGCCAAAGTGCATGACCTCACACTTTCCAACAATATACTCCATCTGCCAAATTTTTGCCCACTCACTTAGCCTGTCTATGTCCTTTTGCAGGTTTTTTATGTCCTCCTCACATATTGCTGTTACTCCCATCTTTGCATCGTCAGTAAACTTGGCTACATTACACTCAGTCCCTTCTTCCAAGTCGTTAATATAAATTGTAAATAGTTGGAATCCCAGCACTGATCCCTGCGGCACCCCACTAGTTACCAACCAGAGAATGAACCATTTATCCCAACTCTTTGTTTTCTGTTAGTTAGCCAATCCTCTATCCATGCTAATATATCACCCCCAACCCCGTGAACTTTTATCTTGTGCAGTAACCTTTTATGTGGCACCTTGTCAAATGCCTTCTGGAAGTCCAAATACACCACATCCACTGGTTCCCCTTTATTCATTATTAAATGCCCCATGAATTGTGACCATTTGAATTTCACAATACATTTTGAACTAGAGAGAGTTAAAATAAATCAGTACATAACAAATTAGTCCAAAGGTAGGACTCAAAGTCTTATCTAATCTGTTCCTTTGAATGTGACCTTTGGTCTGACTGCATTTCTCCCAGACTCTGGTGAGAAGTAGTGTCAGTGATGGCATGCTGTACAAACTTAGTTCAGCTTTATACATGGCCAGCATTCATGAAATCTTTAAAAACTGGCAGGTCCCTGAACTTGTGATGGGTAACTGCACTGCCTGGCATGTCACTGAGATGTACTGGATGTTGTCCTCCATTTTCTTGGGCTAGATTGGTAAAGCAACCATGATTACTCTTCAGTGACCCTTGCTGGAATTGCACATGTGTGATTGGCCTGTGGAGAGGAGGTCATGTTCAACTGTGATCTCCCCTCATGGTAGAATAGGCCAACTCCACTGAGATACTCATGAAGAATGGTTGAGATATCAGATGGCTGTTGGTGCTTATGGAACTGTTCCACACCTTGGGCCCAAGTTTCCACATGATTTGCGCCTGATTTTTAGGAGTAAGTGGTGGAGACTGGACTATCTTAGAAATTGCAATTCTCCACATTTTTTTTTTCTGCAGTTCTAGTCAGTTAGAACAGTTTCACTTTGGAACAGAATGTTTTCTTCAAAAGGGGGCGTGTCCGGCCACTGACGCCTGATTTCAAAGTTTCCACAGTGAAAACGTACTCCAAACTAACTTAGAATGGAGCCAGTGAAGATTTTTGTAGAACTGAAAAAACCTGTTCTACACATTAAAAAATCAGGCGCAGGTTACAAATTACAGGGGGGAGGAAGACGTTCCAGACGGCGGGAGGGAGGGAGACAGTGAGAAGGCTGCAGGAAGCCTCAGTGCTGATGGCAGTGTGGTTTTATTAAAAAATGTTCAAAAATTAAACAGCTACATAGAACTACAAAAATGGCCGAGTGCCAATGTTTCCTTCACACTGAGCATGCGCGAACGCTCCAACGCGCACGCGCAGGGTTGCCGGCAGGAAAAAAACTAATTTAAATAGTACCCGCCCCCTCCCACTTACAAAATCGGCGCGAGTGTAGGCTCCGCCCCCCTGGGCGCCGCGCCAAACAGACAAGGAGCTGCAGAACGCTCCAGAATCGTGAGGTTTTTTTCCGGCGCCGTTTTAGGCGCAAAAAAACGGGCGCCCAGCTCGGAGGGGCGCCCGTTTTTTATCGTGTGGAAACTTGGGCCCCCTGAGTTACTGATTTCGGGCAAAGGCACGAAAGGAAGAAAATGAAGAGGAAAATTGGAGAGGAGGGGGAAAAATGTGTACTGATTCTAAATAGTGGAAATTTGGATCAGTAATTTAAAGGTTGGATCAATTCATAATTCCCCCTAATTTCCATTTAAAATTACCTTTAGATTTATAAAACAGGAAACATGGATAAGCATGCTTTGCTTACCGGTCTGTATGATCTTTGTACATCCATTACTACATCACCAAATGTTGTATTTGTTGGTGTTTTATCAACAGGATTAGCAGGCAGTAATGAGATCAGCTTCTTGTCAGAAAAATTGGGTGGTTCAGGACCCTTGGGCAACTGATCAACAGAATTCTAGAACATTGTAAAATAGTTACAAGTTATAATAACCGTTCTAGTGGCTTAAAAAGCTACCAATAGGAAACGGGAAGGATATGATTCTGAAACAAACTTAGAAAATTGGATAATGCATTGTAGTACTCTAATCAAAGTATCATCCATGAGTTTAGAACCTGGTTCAGGATAAAGCAATCAAAACCAAATTTACTTCTCAATGTCTGAGCAATGTTTCCCAAGACCAGAGACTGCAACTGCTAATCAGTATTTTTACAGTGTTAACTGCAGCAAGCTATAGCATTGTCTGATCAACTCTGATTCAGTTGTGCTGTGTGAATCAGTAACCCCCGCACATTGCACTGTCAGATGAGTTCAGATTGGACAGATTCTGAAAATGTGTTAATCAGTTGTGAAATTAAAAGCTAAAAAAGTAAGTAAGAACAACTGTTGGCTTAGACTAAGTGTTGGCAGGGCTTGAATTTGTTAAATATAACGCTCCCTACTTGAGTATCAACAGTCAGTAATTGCAAGGTGGGATTAATTCAGAATTCCCCTTAATTTCCACTGGAAACATTTTTAAAGATGGAAAATGCTTTCTAAAAATTGAAGTCCCTGTTGCACTTCATCCATATGGTGCTAATTATTCCATGTACTGAAAACGGCAAGCAAATTCCACTAAGCAACTTCTTTTTGTCATTTTCAAGTTATTACACATTGCAACACAAAGTGACTAAGTACTGTATTATATCAATCATAATTACGGATTCTACTCAAGAATAAGAATATAAGAACATAAGAAATAGGAGCAGGAGTAGGCCCATACAGCCCCTCAAGCTTGCTCCGCCATTTAATGGCTGATCCGATCATGGACTCAGGTCCACTTCCCTGCCCGCTCCCCATAACCTGTTATTCCTTTATTGGTTAAGAAACTGTCTATCTCTGTCTTAAATTTATTCAATGACCCAGCTTCCACAGTTCTATGAGGCAGCGAATTGCACAGATTTACAATCCTCAGAGAGAAGAAATCCTTCCTCATCTCAGTTTTAAATGGGCGGCTCCTTATTCCAAGATTATGCCCCCTAGCTCTAGTCTCCCCTATCATAATCTCTGCTCTTTTCAGTCTGGTACCTCAAACGCAATATTAGTGCAGCTAACTACACTCTTTACCACTGGGTACAATAATGGCACTAAATATGGTCACTAGGTTTAAACAAAAGCAGTTTTTCACAAGCTACCAGCCAATAGTGGAATTATAATGGATATATATTCTGATCGGAGATTTATATTATAGCTTTAGTTGTGTGATAATTTATATGTACAATAGAAAATAAAAGTATTGAAAGAGGTCATGTTTGCTCGAACCACTGACCGGCAGTTTTATATCATGGCGGGATTAGTTTGGGCTAATCAGCTTTTAAAATGAATAGCAATAAGAATCCATGCTGACCTCTGCTATGGCCTTAGCCAAACCTTTAAACTGTTGGATATATGCTGAGAGAGTGTGAGGACCATATATTGTTGCTGCAGCCTCATAGCGTTGAACCTATTTGAGAAATAAATATCAATTAATTGTCTGATTGGACAGAATTTCTAAAATAAATTGCAACATTTTATGTCACCAAGTTCAATTAATAAATGTATGCCGAGAAATTAATTCCTGCGCTGGAATGGATAGGCCCGATACCCATCCGATATTGGGCCTCGAGCCTCAGTTACACGAGACCGGCGAGTTGCACACACCTGCTGGGCATCCCCAGGCAGCTTGCCAACTAACAACGGCTGTGATCAGGGCAGCCCAATTTTCTAAAGGGGGCATCAAACAGGCATTAGGCCCCCTATTGGCATATGCAAAGGGCCTAAAAATTACATTCTACATTTTGGTCTCCTACCACTGATTACGCAGCAAGAAGAGTGAGGTCTGATCAAATAAATACATCAGTCTAAAACTTCGAGGAATGCAGGACTGTGCCCAAAAGCTTAAATCCGAGCCTCCAAGTATACTTGTGAAATTGGCCAATTTCTGGCTGGACCACGAGATGGTGCACTGCACCAAAGCAAAGCCCTTTGCGTTAGGCCCTTTGCATATGCCAATAGGGGGCCTAATGCACTGCACCAAAGCGCTGGCCCTGGATGGCCTTTACCAAACGATGGGCGATGTACTTCTGCCGCATAATGAGCGCGTGTGCCCCTCCGCCATATTGGATGATAAGGCACCTGTTTTGTGCCTGAAAAACGGGCATGGCACCATCGAATTCTCGGCCTTAATTTCATTGGCAACAGGAACAAAAATCTGTTTTAATAACTCTCAAAAAAATGTGTTGTATCTGTTTTCAGGTTGGACTCTTACTCTCAATGGACTGTTCCACTGGTGAGGTCATGGCTCATTCACATCAAATGGGGTGGGTGGGGCAGAGAATCATCATTTCAGCAATAACATTTGAGGATAGTGAACTTTTGAACACCGAGTCTTAATAAATTACACAATGACTGCCAATTAGACCAGTGATTTGCTTTAGGGATTCATCTGTTAACCTTTTCACAGAGTCCAAGCAATCTGATTGTAAAATGGTCATTAAAAAAAAAATTACATTCTACATTTTGGTCTCCTACCACTGATTACACAGCAAGAAGAGTGAGGTCTGATCAAATAAATACATCAGTCTAAAACTTCGAGGAATGCAGGACTGTGCCCAAAAGCTTAAATCCTAGCCTCCAAGTATACTTGTGAAATTGGCCAATTTCTGTGTGGACCAGTAGATGGTGCACTGCACCAAAGCAAAGCCCGCCAGCACTCCAGTGTGGAGCTCGGAGGCGACATTGAAGTAAAGGGATGAGATACTGTGGAAGCACATTTGTGCAGGAATCTCAGCCCCATTATGTTTCACTGATGACGGCCTTTGAAAGATTTGAGCAAAAATAACCCTTAAGACTTTGATAAGTGACATATTAAATTGTAAAATTGCAATACCTGTTACCTGAATTGACAGTAATTTTAGTGAAAAAATGTGGCCACTTTCAGCCTGAAAAGCATAAAGCCTCCCATACTCTAAAGGCTTTGCTGTCCGAATCACCCTTTTTTTATTGCAAACCTTAGTCCCATTTTCCCAGTGTTGACAGCCCTGACAATCGCAGACTGGGCTCCATGAGGAAATCCACAGTCTGAGCTATCCTTTCTCAGAAGAAAAAGAAAGCTCCGGGAATTAGTGAGGAATCTAAACAGGGAGAGATCCACCTTGTTCAGTTGAGAAGGCTGTTTAAAAAGCATATGGGACCTTTGGCTTTATTAAGAGAGAAATAGAGTACAAAAGCAAGGAAGTTGAGCTAAACCTTTATAAAACACTGGTTAGGCCTAAGCTGGAGTAGTGTGTCAAATTCTGGGCACCACACTTTAGGAAGGATGTCAAGGCCTTGGCGGCAGTGCAGAAAAGATTTACTAGAATGTTGCCAGGGATGAGGGACTTCAGTTATGGGAAGAGACTGAAGGAGCTGGGTTGCTCTCTTTAGAGTAGAGAAGGTTAAGAAGAGATTTGATAGAGGTGTTTAAAATCATGAATGATTTTGATACAGTAAACAGAAACTGTTTCCAGTGGTAGGAAAGGTCGGTAGCCAGAGGACACAGATTGGAGGTGATTTTCAAAAGAACCAAAGACGACATGAAGAAAAATTTTTTTACGCAGCGAGTTGTTGTGATGGGAACGCGCTGCCTGAAAGGACGGTGGAAGCACATTCAATGGTAACATTCAAAAGGGAATGGCATAGATACTTGAATGAAAAAAATTGCAGGGCTACGGGGAAAGAGTAGGGGAGTGGAATTAATGAGATAGCTCGACCAAAGAGTTGGCACAGACACGATGGGCCAAATAGACTCATTCTGTGCTGTATCATTGTATGATTTTATGATCAGGCGCTTGTGGTAAAGGATTCTGATAACCTTCCGTGTGAAAACATTCCTTCAAACTTCCCACTGTGTTCTCCTGGTGATAATCTTGATTGCAATCTTTCACTAGTTATTCTCTCAAAATTCATAAACCTTTTAGATTCCCCTAAATTCTGTTCCAGTAAGAAAGACCCAATTTTTCAAACATTTCTTCCATAATAACTATGACCTGTCATTCCTGGTACCAGCATGGTGAATTCTTACAGTGCTCTTTCCATAAGCTCCAATACCCTTTCTACAATTGGTTGCCCAGAATTGTACATAATATTCCATCTGTGATCTAATGAGTCAATGACTGGTGAAAATTCAACACTATTGCTTTGTTTTTAGATTCATAGAAAGCTGGGAGAGGCAAAATCACAGTGGCCTGGAAATTGGAGCTAATTTATGGGCATAAAAATGGCACAACTAGGGTCAATGTCAGGTATCAACATCCCACGTCACAAGGACACCTACAAGGCAATATTGGGTTGGGTCATTGTTTTAGACAGCCGGGGCATCTATCGAAAGCATTAGATCCCTTCCCTATGCTAGTGAGGTGCCCAGCGGCTGGTTCAAGACCCCCTCTAGGAAATTGGGCTTCCCCGAGTGCAGCAGGCATTGGGTCTGTTTCGCTCAACTTGGAGACGGCCTACCAACCGGCTGCCACCAAAAAGTTATGTAATAAAAATATATTTTTTGATGTGGAGCCAGAACTGTCTGCTTAACTGTACTCCTGAAAACCACTGCTGCCCACGATTAGCCCCCTCCCATTGTCCTCCTGGTTCCCAGAGAGACAGGGGGCGCAAAATCCAATTCTGCAGAAGGACAAGCTGCCTGTGGAGCCTTGGCCTCCCAGTCCACGTGCACGTTGTGGCCAAGTTGCTGCCTTCGTTCCCAAATCCAGATACCAACAAATGTCTAAATGTGGTCAATTTAGGAAAAGCTTAAAAGAAAAAAAATCGGAAATGTATCACTGCAGAGCTCCATCGATATGAATTAGATTTAGGGTCATAACAGCACATAAGGAGGCCATTCGGCTCTCTGGAGAGCAATCCAGTCAGTCCCATTCCCCCGCTCTATCCCCGTAGCCCAGCAAGTTTACCTCCCTCAAGTGCCCATCCGATTTCCTTTTGAAATCATTGATCATCTCCACTTCCACCACCCTCGTCGGCAATGAATTCCAGGTCTTACCGCTCGCTGCATAAAAAAGTCTTCCTCACATCCCCCTTGTATCTCTTGCCCAAAACCTTAAATCTGTGTCCCCTAGACCTTGGACCATCAGCTAATGGGAACAGCTTTTTTTGTCTACCTTTTCAAAACCTGCCATAATCTTGTACACCTGTATCAAATCTCCCCTCAACCTCCGTTACTCTGACTTGAGGAAGGACATTCTTGCTATTGAGGGAGTGCAGCGAAGATTCACCAGACTGATTCCCGGGATGGTGGGACTGACCTATCAAGAGAGACTGGATCAACTGGGCTTGTATTCACTGGAGTTCAGAAGAGTGAGAGGGGACCTCATAGAAACGTTTAAAATTCTGACGGGTTTGGACAGGTTGGATGCAGGAAGAATGTTCCCAATGTTGGGGAAGTCCAGAACCAGGGGTCACAGTCTAAGGATAAGGGGTAAGCCATTTAGGACCGAGATGAGGAGAAACTTCTTCACCCAGAGAGTGGTGAACCTGTGGAATTCTCTACCACAGAAAGTAGTTGAGGCCAATTCACTAAATATATTCAAAAGGGAGTTAGATGAAGTCCTTACTACTCGGGGGATCAGGGGGTATGGCGTGAAAGCAGGAAGGGGGTACTGAAGTTTCATGTTCAGCCATGAACTCATTGAATGGCGGTGCAGGCTAGAAGGGCTGAATGGCCTGCTCCTGCACCTATTTTCTATGTTTCTACTCCAAGGAGAACAACCCCAGCTTCTCCAACCTAACCTTGTAGCTAAAATCTTTCATCCCTGGAACCATTCTGGCGAATCGCCTCTGCACCCTCTCAAACACCTTCACAACCTTCCTAAAGTGAGGTGACCAAAACTGGACGCAATATTCTAGTTGTGGCCTAACCAGAGCTTTATAAAGGTTCAGCATAACTTCCCTGCTTTTGTACTCAATACCTCTATTTATGAAGCCCAGGATCCCATATGCTTTGCTAACGACTCTCTCAATATGTCCTGCCACCTGAAAAGATCAATGTACATGGACCCCTAGGTCCCTCTGCACAGTCTTTAGAACTGTGCCATTAAGCCTATATTGTCTCTCCCTATTCCTTCTATCAAAATGCATCACCTCACACTTCTCTGAATTAAATTCCATCTACCACTTGTCTGCCCATTCTGCCAGCCTATCTATGTCCTGTTGTAGTCGATTGGCATCACATCTCCAAGTTTGGTATCAGCAAATTTTTTAATTTTACTCTGTATTCCAATATCCAAGACATTTATATGCATCAAAAAAGCAGTGGTCCTAGCACTGACCCCTGGAAAACTCTGCTGTTCACCATGCTCCAGTCTGAAAAACAACCATTCACCATGACTCGCTGTTTTCTGCCCTAAAGCCAATTTCTTATCCAAGCTGACACTGACCCACCTATTCCATGAGTCTCAATTTTGTTAACCAGGCTTTGCTGTGGCATTTTGTAAAATGCCTTTCTAAAATCTATATAGAAGGTTGTTCCCTTCATCAACCTTCTCTGTTACTTCATCAAAAAATTCTATTAGATTAGTCAAACACAGTCAGCCTTTTACAAATCTGTGCTGGCTCTTCTTAATTAACTTAAACCTCTCCAAATGCCTGTTAATTTTTTCCCTGATTATTGTTTCTAAAACCTTTCCCACACTGTAATTACTAGGAATGTCCTTACATCCTTTCTTGAAAAGGCTGTCACATTTACATCCTTTCTTGAAAAGGCTGTCACAGTTGCAACTTTCCTGAAAAGGCTGTCACAGTTGCAACTTTCCAATCCTCTGGCACCTCCCCCACACCTAGGGAAGATTGGAAGATTATGGCAAGCCCTTCCGCTATCTCCACCCCCACTTCCCTTCGCAATCTGGGATGCAAGCCATCCGGACCAGGCGACTTATCCACTCTAAGCATAGCCAGCCTTTTCGGTACATCCTGCCTATTCATTTTCACCCCATTCATTACCTTTACCATTTCCGCTTCTACCAATATTTTGTCAACATCCTCTTCCTCAGTAAACACCGATTCAAAGTACTCATTAAGCATTCTAACCTTGCCCTGCACCTCTAAGCATATATCACTTTCTTTGTCCCTAATCAGCCCACCCTGCCTCTTACTACCCGCTTACTATTTACATGCAGGTAGAATATTTTTGGGTTCCCTTTTATGTTAACTGCCATTCTCTTCTCATATTCTCTCTTTGCCAGTTTTATTTTAGTCTTCACTTCTCCGCTCAACTTAGTGCATTTGGCCTCGTTCTCGCTTGAAGAATTCACCTGACATGTATCATACACCCTGTTTTTTTGTTTCATCATATTCCCTATCTTCCGCGTCATGCAACAGCCCTCCTTTCCCCTATCTTTCCCTCTTGTTGGAATGTACCTAGTCTGTACCTGAAATATCACCCTTTGTTCCATTACATTTCCACAAGTAACACAAAATCTATTGTTAAACCATCTTCTAAGAAGGCATGAAGTGTTTCATTACCTGGTATTCTTCATATGTAGTGATATAATGGGTATAAACATTACACAATCCTGAAACAACAACATCAACATCCTTCAAAGACCCAGTGGATTCAAGCTCCTAGGAGGGAGAAAGTAATGCATCTATTATAAGTACTGCTCTAATGAATACAATCAGTTAATAATAAAATGTGGAACTGAACATTTATTAAACCTTCTAAGTAATTAATTCCCTTCAAGCTCATTCATTCTTGTCTTGGAAAACAACTTCTTGGCAACTTCTCATGCTAAATATTATGAAACGTTGTCTGGCAGCACATTTTGTCTGGGAGGTTCGAATTTTAGTCAGGGAGTGAGGGTTGAGTTTTCGTCAGAGTTTATTGAGGAGGATTCGAGTTTTAGTCAAAGAGTGAATCGAGGGAAGGTCGAGTTTTAGTCAGGGAGTGAATTGAGGAGGATTCGCGTTTTAGTCAGAGTGTGAATTGAGGGAGGGTCGAGTTTTAGTCAGGGAGTTTATGTTCCTTGACCGGTTTTCAGATTCTATGTTTGGATTGAACACCAAACGCAATGCACCCTGACTATTAGGAGTGTGGATGGTTCAGGAGCCACCGCTGACCGAGGGGGAAGTAGCTGACAGTTTAAGATGTTGGATACTGATTGTATTTGGAAGGGATGTAGCAGCGGGGAACAATGGTCTTGGGAAGGCTGGAAACAGGACTGAATCTGTCTGAATGTACTAGAAGCTATCACAATCTGATCCAATTAGGATCACTCGCTCCGCCTGTTTAAAAAAAAAATATGAACGTAACCACGTAATTCTCAAAAATTGACAGACAGTCTGGAGCTACTCCACACACAAACTCCATATTTAAAGGAGAAAAAGGAAACCTTGTTTTTCTAGAGACCTTTCATGACCGCAGGACGTCCCAAAGTGTTTTACAGCCAATTGGGCTAGATATTCTACTTTGCCGTTTTCGGGGCGGGAAACTTCCCGCCTGATTAACGGTTGCGCTTAATGGGGTAATTTTTGTCATTTGGGCTCCAGGACGCAGCGTAAAGGGAGGCGCTGTACGACTTTCGCAGCGCAAAAACGGAAAACGCGCCAACTAAAATGCAGGGCCAGGAGCACTCCGAGAGAGGCCATGGGGAGGGGGGGGGGGAAAAAAATTCACAAAAACATTCAAAAAACATTGCAACACCCTTACAACACAAATCGCGACAAAAAAATAAATAAAAACTGGGGGAACTTATCTTTTTTGCAGTTTATCCACCTCACCGCCGCGAGGACTGGACCGCTGTGCTTTCCCTGGCGGTCATTGCGGGGCGCGTTTTGGGGCATACGGGTCGGGTGCAAGTCGGAACGCGCAGTGGTGTCGCAAGGAGAGTGGGTGCACACCCAGCACAGCTCTGCCCGGAGGTGCTCGAAGCGCCGCATCAAAACCCGACTGGAGGATCGCGACCGGACCAAAAAGGCCTCACCGCCCCATTTTTCGCCGCAGAATGCCAAAAACCCGGGTCGCAAATGACCCGAAAACCCAGTCCTTTGTTGTGGAGTTTAGCTACGGCCGACACTCTAGTTCAGTACCAAAGGAGCGCTACACTGTCGGAGGTGCCGTCTTTTCGATGAGGCCCCATCTGCCCACTCAGGTGGAAGCAAAAGATCCCATGGTACTATTTCGAAGAAGAGCATGGTTCTCCCTGGCATCAGAGCCAATATTTATACCTCAACCAAACATCACGAAAAATAACGAATTATCTTGTCATTATCACATTTGCTGTTTGTGGGAGCTGGCTGTGCACAAATTGGCTGCCGTGTTTCCTACATTACAACACTTCAAAAGAACTTAATTGGCTGTAAAGCACTTTGGGACATCCCAAGGTTCTGAAAAATACTATATAAATCAAAGTCTTTCTTCTCCTTATCAATGATTTTTAACTGTGTGAACATTTTGAAGGCTTTTCGAGAAAATTCAGCACTTTGAGTTTAACAGGGCTGTTTATGTTGGTAATAAAATAAACTGAAGTGCAGAATATAAGAACATAAGAATTAGGAACAGGAGTAGGCCATCTAGCCTCTCGAGCCTGCTCCGCCATTCAACAAGATCATGGCTGATCTGGCCGTGGACTCAGCTCCATTTACTCGCCCGCTCCCCATAACCCTTAATTCCCTTATTGGTTAAAAATCTATCTATCTGTGATTTGAATACATTCAATGAGCTAGCCTCAACTGCTTCCTTGGGTAGAGAATTCCACAGATTCACAACCCTCTGGGAGAAGAAATTCCTTCTCAACTCGGTTTTAAATTGGCTCCCCCGTATTTTGAGGTTGTGCCCCCTTGTTCTAGTCTCCCCGACCAGTGGAAACAACTCTCTGCCTCTATCTTGTCTATCCCTTTCATTATTTTAAATGTTTCTATAAGATCACCCCTCATCCTTCTGAACTCCAATGAGTAAAGACCCAGTCTACTCAATCTACCCCCTCATCTCCGGAATCAGCCTAGTGAATCGTCTCTGTATCCCTTCCAAGGCTAGTATATCCTTAAGAAAGGTGACCAAAACTGCACGCAGTACTCCAGGTGCGGCCTCACCAATACAGTTGCAGCAGGACCTCCTGCTTTTGTACTCCATCCCTCTCGCAATGAAGGCCAACATTCCATTCGCCTTCCTGATTACCTGCTGCACCTGCAAACTAACTTTTTGGGATTCATGCACAAGGACCCCCAGGTCCCTCTGCACCGCAGCATGTTGTAATTTCTCCCCATTCAAATAATATTCCCTTTTACTGTTTTTTTTCCCCCCAAGGTGGATGACCTCACATTTTCCGACGCACAGTGCATTTGAACTGCAACGAACTGTGCTCCATAGTGACAGCATATGAGATCCTCATGCAGCAAGTTCCAGATTTCAGACACCAGCAGAGGCATTTACGAAGTGGAGAATATCGGAGAGCTAGAGTCACTCCAGGCCAATCTTGCAATCCTGCTACTGGGATGAACAGAGCAGCACTGGCCAGGGGCCTGGCAACACGCTGTTTTTGGGCAAGGATGGGGCTTGTTTAAAACAAAGCAAGAGGGGGGGAAAGATATAAAATATAAATGAAATAGTGTTTTTGTATGCAAGAATAATGTGCAATTTGATGTGCATCTCAATTTGATTTGATGTGCTTCATAAAAAGTACGAAGCACAACGTGAAAGCATTGGCCCAGAAATCCCAGCCTCCCCGGGCCTGTACGGAGTGTGTACAGACCCGGGAAGGCATGGCAAAGGCTGGTTTTCAGCGCACAATGCACATGCGCTGAAAAACGGCTTTTCTAATCGGTCAAGCTGGAGCTTGACAGGGCTCACGCATCTCGGCAGCGAGGACATTTGCAAGGGCAAGATTGCAGGATTTACCCATATCTTGCCCAGCAAATGTCCTCAAAACTCTTGCGTCTGATAAAAGCAGGCGCAAGAGTTCTAAAACACACTTAAAACATAAAATATAAAATTAAATATACAGATTTTATTTTTAAAAACCTTGCCCACTGCGTTAAATTTGTTTTAAACCATAATTTAAAAAACTTTGTAAAAACTCAGAATTTTTTTCTCGAAGATATTTATTAACTTTAATTTCTATTAATTTTAATTATGTGAGGTGTGCTTTTTATTTTTTAATTGGTGTTAGTGTTTTTTTTCTCAATTAATAGCAATGAGAACTCGTAGATACGGAGTTCCCATTGCTATTAATTGAGAATACTGTACCTGATTGGTTGAGCAGTCACACATGACTGCACCTTCTGCATGGGAACCTCGAGAACGGGAGCGCACTTTGCAGCGCGGGAAGAGAAGACCTCCCCACTGGAATCCGGGGCGCCTCCGAGACCACCAGGTAAATTCGTAAAAGTTCTCCGGTCGGAGACAATTGCCTGCGGGAAGCTTCCGACCGAAATTTCAGGGGTTTTCTTCGAGCTGGAGTACAGTTCCACAGCCCTCTGGTCCCTCAGCCACACGGCCATCCTTCCTGTCTAAGTCAAGGCAGAGCTTCAGCCACGGAGAGCACCATATTTGTGCCTGATCCAGTTCCCATCCAACATTCACGCTGGGCATTTTCCAGGAAGAATCACTGGATAACAATTAGAAGGGAACTTGGGTTAATTGTTTGGTTAACTGTCATTCTGCACTTGCTTAATGTTGTGCCTTAGCTATTCACTTGGCTGAGATGAGTTCATACAGCGCAGACTATGATTCACACCCAGGATCTCTGACCTGTATGGAGTAATGCCGTAATAAATAGTGCCTTTATCCACCAGGCCATCAGAGAGCTCAACTGATGTATTTTTGGTGTATTGCTCAGCTTAATCTCCGTAAAACACATGTGAAGTATTCTGCCAAACTTGACATAGATTAATAACTTACACGCTTCACAGCTTCTCTCAGTCTCCTTCCTGACATTGTGCTAGGGAAAAAATCAAATGGTAAATTTGGAGACTTTATCAGCTCAGTTTCACAAGGATAGTTACCCCTCCTCACTCTCCCCTCCCCTCACTCTCTTCCCCCACACCTCACTCTCTCCTCGCCCCCGCACTCTCTCCTCCCCACCCCCCTAACTCTTTCCTCCCCCCACACCCCTCACTCTCTCCTCCTCCCCCCCTCCCCTCACACTCTCCTCCTCCCCCCTCCCCTCACACTCTCCTCCTCCCCCTCCCCTCACTCTCTCCTCCTCGCCCCTTCCCCTCACTCTCTCCTCCTCCCCCCTTCCCCTCACTCTCTCCTCCTCCCCTCTTCCCTCACTCTCTCCTCCTCCCCTCTTCCCTCACTCTCTCCTCCTCTTCCCCTCAC